>NC_134506.1:2212098-2239598 GCF_027942865.1 Odontesthes bonariensis
CGACAAACTTTTGATATGCTGTGCGAGAGTTTGTCCCCATTCTTCTCCTACCAAGACACCACATTTCGTCGGGCGATTCCACTGAAAATGCGTGTCGGTGTCGCTCTTTGGTAGCTCGCAACAAGAATATCCGATCTGCCTGTTTACACGGCGGTCGCATTGTCACATATCCAATTCGTATCTGATAAATTTCCACATATGAAGGAGGCCTGTATCCGATCTCAAAATATCCGAATGCATGCATCCTTGTCCTATTTACATGGTCAAAAAACAAATCCGATCTGTGTCACATGAGAGCAAAAAATCGGAATTGGGTAACATTTAACTGACAGTGTAAATGTAGCCTAAGTTGGGCTCACCTCCACCCACAGTGTTGGCTGTGGACAAACTCCAGGGGCCTAACGCCCTGTGCAGCTTTCATACTGAAAAAGGGTGTAGTCATAAAATCTGAGCGGTTTGAATATCATCATGTGTCAAACTGTGCACGTCTGATCCTGTGCAGCTTTCCTTTGTAAATCTCAATGACCGTGAATGGGAGCATGCGTGCACAAGACAGTTACCCCACTTTGTTCCTTCAAAAATGAATACGCAGCGCACAGTAACACACCCCTCCTGTCACCTGCTGTCCAACCCAAAGACCTGTGGTTCATCAGCAGAGTGGCCACAGTGCTTCATGTGAACAGCTGATTTCCATGAGTGACCGATGCAGAGAGCAGGGGCCTCATGTACAAAGACTTGCGTGGATTTCCTACTGAAACATGGCGTACGCTCAAACCCAAATGCCCTCCGACGTCGGATGTATGAATCTGTGCGCACGCATCAATCCAAGCACATTTCGTTTGTACATCCCAATCAACGTGGAATTGAGCGTATGTCGGAGCACCCGACTCCTCCCTGTCCACGCCCCTACTTAAATATGCAAATCATATTTAAATGAGCCCTGCACCTGCGATTCCCCTCTGTCTACGTCAGAAAATAAATAAAAAAGAATGGATAAGACGGGAAAAAAGAAGAACTTTACGGAAAGCGAGATGGAGGTGCTACTTTCTGAAGTGAAGGCCTGCTAAAATGTGTTGTTTGGCACGCTGTCCTCCGGCATAAGCAGCAAATGTAAGAGGAGTGGGTGGGAGAGCCTGAGGCTGTTAATGCTGTGGGGTCTGAGAAGCCTCACAAGCAGAGGGGAAGAAGAAGTGGTCCCACATTAAGGTGGAGGTGAAGAAGAAGTGGTCCCACATTAAGGTGGAGGTAAAGAAGTGGTCCCACATTAAGGTGGAGGTGAAGAAGAAGTGGTCCCACATTAAGGTGGATGTGAAGAAGAAGTGGTCCCACATTAAGGTGGAGGTGAAGAAGAAGTGGTCCCACATTAAGGTGGAGGTAAAGAAGAAGTGGTCCCACATTAAGGTGGAGGTGAAGAAGAAGTGATCCCACATTAAGGTGGAGGTGAAGAAGAAGTGGTCCCACATTAAGGTGGAGGTGAAGAAGAAGTGGTCCCACATTAAGGTGGAGGTGAAGAAGAAGTGATCCCACATTAAGGTGGAGGTGAAGAAGAAGTGGTCCCACATTAAGGTGGACGTGAAGAAGAAGTGGTCCCACATTAAGGTGGAGGTGAAGAATAAGTGGTCCCACATTAAGGTGGAGGTGAAGAAGAAGTGGTCCCACATTAAGGTGGAGGTGAAGAAGAAGTGGTCCCACATTAAGGTGGAGGTGAAGAAGAAGTGGTCCCACATTAAGGTGGAGGTGAAGAAGAAGTGGTCCCACATTAAGGTGAATGTGAAGAAGAAGTGGTCCCACATTAAGGTGGATGTGAAGAAGAAGTGGTCCCACATTAAGGTGAATGTGAAGAAGAAGTGGTCCCACATTAAGGTGGATGTGAAGAAGAAGTGGTCCCACATTAAGGTGGAGGTGAAGAAGAAGTGGTCCCACATTAAGGTGGAGGTGAAGAAGAAGTGGTCCCACATTAAGGTGAATGTGAAGAAGAAGTGGTCCCACATTAAGGTGGAGGTGAAGAAGAAGTGGTCCCACATTAAGGTGGAGGTGAAGAAGAAGTGGTCCCACATTAAGGTGGATGTGAAGAAGAAGTGGTCCCACATTAAGGTGGAGGTGAAGAAGAAGTGGTCCCACATTAAGGTGGAGGTGAAGAAGAAGTGGTCCCACATTAAGGTGGATGTGAAGAAGAAGTGGTCCCACATTAAGGTGGAGGTGAAGAAGAAGTGGTCCCACATTAAGGTGGAGGTGAAGAAGAAGTGGTCCCACATTAAGGTGGATGTGAAGAAGAAGTGGTCCCACATTAAGGTGGAGGTGAAGAAGTGGTCCCACATTAAGGTGGAGGTGAAGAAGAAGTGGTCCCACATTAAGGTGGAGGTGAAGAAGAAGTGGTCCCACATTAAGGTGGAGTTGAAGAAGAAGTGGTCCCACATTAAGGTGAATGTGAAGAAGTGGTCCCACATTAAGGTGGAGGTGAAGAAGAAGTGGTCCCACATTAAGGTGAATGTGAAGAAGAAGTGGTCCCACATTAAGGTGGAGGTGAAGAAGAAGTGGTCCCACATTAAGGTGGAGTTGAAGAAGAAGTGGTCCCACATTAAGGTGAATGTGAAGAAGAAGTGGTCCCACATTAAGGCGGAGGTGAAGAAGAAGTGGTCCCACATTAAGGCGGATGTGAAGAAGAAGTGGTCCCACATTAAGGTGGAGGTGAAGAAGAAGTGGTCCCACATTAAGGTGGATGTGAAGAAGAAGTGGTCCCACATTAAGGTGGAGGTGAAGAAGAAGTGATCCCACATTAAGGTGGATGTGAAGAAGAAGTGGTCCCACATTAAGGTGAATGTGAAGAAGAAGTGGTCCCACATTAAGGTGGAGGTGAAGAAGAAGTGGTCCCACATTAAGGTGGAGGTGAAGAAGAAGTGGTCCCACATTAAGGTGGATGTGAAGAAGAAGTGGTCCCACATTAAGGTGAATGTGAAGAAGAAGTGGTCCCACATTAAGGTGGAGGTGAAAAAGAAGCGGTCCCACATTAAGGTGGATGTGAAGAAGAAGTGGTCCCACATTAAGGTGGAGGTGAAGAAGAAGCGGTCCCACATTAAGGTAGAGGTGAAGAAGAAGTGGTCCCACATTAAGGTAGAGGTGAAGAAGAAGTGGTCCCACATTAAGGTGGATGTGAAGCGGAGACTGGCTGCCCAACGCTGCAGTGTGGCCAAAACAGTCGGGTGGGGGGGTGACCGACTCTGTTTGAACAGAGAGTCGGGGCAACTATGGGTGACACTGCTCTCTCAGGGGTGGTGGGAACACATGTGGGTGCCTCTGATTACCCTCAAGGTAAATACCGATGTTTTTGTGTAACTCCCAACAACGTGTTCATACAGTAACGTGCAGAAGTGCGCCGGGGAAAAGTCGAGGCTGATTAAGACATTTCACACTTTACGCACGGGGTTATTAACATTTGCCCACAGAGACGATCAGGGGCTTGTTAGAAAGATCTTAAGCTGAAGTTTAACCAGCAAAAACAGCAAGAAACTAACTTTAACCAACGACTAATATATATAATATAATAATGATGCTGTGAAGACGGGATAGAAATTGGGGGCGCACATACTCAATGCACGTCACGGGGAATAATATTAGGACCATTACAAGAATAAAGTTACTCACCAAGAAGCCACCCTGTAGTCTGTTCCCAACAGTGTTGTTACTCAGAATGTATGAATCATGCGTTGAACCAGGCCACCTCGCCACAATGTTGGTTAATTGCATTTACGCATCACATGATCTGATGAAAATATGTATGAAAATACATATGACTAATGAAGATGTTCCCTGTTAACATACAAATTCATCATGTGATGGTGCTTTTATAGCAATGTGTGCGCAGTCGATGGCTCCGATTCCAAAATCGGCTCTCGCTTCAAATTGAGCTTTAATGTTGGCCTGTTCAACTGCATTGTGGGAATTTGATATACGTGGCTGAGATGCGGATAATTCTGTCCCACACGGCTGGCATGGCTCGGCTCAGGGTAGACTGGCACAGTCCCAATCGGTTGGCCAGCTGCCTCTGGAATGCCCCGGTTGCTATAGGAACCCCAGTGTGCACATCACCTGTGAGCACAGGCAGCGCATGGCGCATCTTCGCTGTGTGGTGCTCCAACGCCGGCCGCAGCTCTGCACACAGTTCCAGGAGGATTTCCCTAAAAACGGCTGATGAGTCGCCATCATGTGCCAGCAAATCCTCTCTGTCTCTGATCACACGCTCTCTTCGAATTGCACCATTTGCAAAGTCTTCTAATACTTTTAAAGCAGCCATTGTTTTTAATGGTATGCATTGCACCACTTTGCGCTGCTTTTATATCCACTCGTGTAAATGGAGACACATGGGTGTGTTAATTGTTTATCAGTATTAATTGTTCATGTATCTCAGATGTGCACATCACTGTCTGAGGACTAATTGTTTTCACATTTATTTATTATAACAGTTTCCCAACATCACCTTAGGTGTTGCCAAAGAATCAACAGCTGCAGAAACGTGCGTACGCCAGCTCTGAAGCTGCCGTGAGGCACCGCACATTTCCACGGTCTTTTCGTTCTTGATACATCTGATCGTTGACGTGAAAAGGTGTGTACGCCACTATTTTGTGCGTACGCACGCTTTGTACATGAGGCCCCAGGAGAGGAGCAGAGTTAGTGGAGAGAAATGACCAAAACAAAAAGATTGTACAATTAACTGATCAAACTAATTGTGTATCTACTCACATAATTCAGATTTTTCAGTAGCTGGAGTGGAAACATTATTTTGGAGACCCTGTAATTTGCTGTTGTCAGAATTCAGAGATAAGTTTGAGGCATGGTCACACATTTTCATGACCGCCAGAGACTTTATGGCTCCTCCCACACATGCTTGGGCCATGTTTGTGTTCATGCTGAGCCGTGTCTGGAACCTGCTGCACGTTCAGCATGATTGGAGGTCACACAGTTTTTAAACCCACACATGCACACCTTTGTCCTCCATCACTCAAGTGTAGAACATCCTGCTTGTCAGAGTACATGCAACTTCTTTAGTATTGTAAAAGTAATTTCTCCTTTTGGATTGATTAAGTATTATTCAATTCACTTCTAGTTAGTTCAGTTAAATTGATGTAGCTTTAACATTGTATCAAGTCATTCCTGAAATAGTGACCTGTTCCAATGGAAATATGCTGTACAGGAGTTTGTATTTTCCACCTAATTCAAGTTCAAACGAAGCTCTTTCTGCCTAAATGACGAACATAGAAGTGTTAGGCATTCATGGGGATGATTCCTGTGAGAACAGGATATTAGGTGTGGGCCATATACTGACCTTCTGATTCATGTTGGTATCTTTTTAAACAACATAGAAACACGCATGCATGAATATGGATCCTGATGCATGCTCTGTCTAACGCTCCGACATGGCTTGGCTAAACGCTGTCAGCTCTGCCCGTACAACACTGCAAATGGAGTTTCTGAATCTTCTAGACTTATTTTCACCCACCAAAAACTCTGCAGGCGGACGATAGACCAAAACGGATAGCAGAAGAAAATCTGCATAGATTAGAAAAGGCCCAAAGCTCAACACGGCAAAATCCATTTTTGGATGAATAAATGAATGATTGAATTAACTTTCATTTAATTCATGTATCCTTTCCTTTGAAAGCTTACGAGCACGCCTCGTCTACATGGTAAACAAGCATCTTCTAAAGTCTAATGAATGTTTAGGACTATAAAATAACTCAATTTTTTTTTAACTAGAACTGTTGTCCTTAATTCTTTATGGTCCAATGAACATGCATTATATTCAGTCTGCATTTTCTAAGGGCTTCCATATGAACTCTAATGTTACAAAGGTCCGACTATAAAAGGCTTGCCCTGAATGAACAGGAAATGGTTTAAATCCTTGGTTGGACTGGTACTGTAAGAAGGCTGCGTGGACAGACTGGAGCTGTGGGAACTGAAGCCATATCTCATTTCTATTATTATTTCTATTTTCATTGATAAATGGAAGTACTGTGAGCTAAATGTGTTCTGAATCACAGAGTGGCTGCGGAACTCTGTGTTATGATGTGCTTTTTAGATCGGCAGATATTAAAGTATCCTCATGGTGACACATATGTTCCTTCCTCTGTCTCCTCCTCATAGAAACAATGCAAGGCTTCCTCCAATTTAATAGAGAATCTTCCAAATACTATCTCCATCTTCTGGAGGACTCAGCTGCAGGAGGTGGACTTCTCTGAGAACTGCCTGAAGCAGCTTCCATCATACATCTTTGAACTGGAGGTAGGAACCATCATGGGGATTGTTACTGTACATCTTCATGCATCTTTATTTTGGATGACATTTTCACAAACTCAAAGATCACTGAGTTCCTCCCTCAGCCAGCTTCCACTTCTCCAACAAGTCTGATGGAATCTGGCCTCATGGCTTTCAGGTAGCTTTTCCTTAAAGACTCCCCTTAAAGGGATAATCCGGAGTAAAATGCACTTTAGATCAATTTACGGGATGTTGGGAGTACATACGTTGAGTTGACATCAAAATCATGTCATTCGGATGTGTTTTGAGAATTTCAATTTGACCGTTTTTAGCCAAAAGTCGTTAGCCTGGAGGTGAGAGGGACATATCATGTCACCGCTACAAAACGCTATTTTTATACCTCTTCTACAGCTCCAAACAACATAACACTTACGTGGTAGTGAGTAGAGGGTCCCTAAAGCCAAACCGAAGTGTCCCGAGGTCTTCATGTGGTCGGATATAGAGTCCAGAATGAATTTAATCAAGCCAGTACCTTTCCGGAAATGTTGCTGCTGCTGCTGCAGCTGCCGCTACAGACCGTGGTGAAGTTGGTTTGATATTGGTTTGAAAAAAAAGACATCTTATTTCCTTATTGTGAATATCTGTCGAATATCCAATATCAAACCAACTTCACCACGGTCTGTAGCGGCAGCTGCAGCAGCAACATTTCCGGAAAGGTACTGGCTTGATTAAATTCATTCTGGACTCTATATCCGACCACATGAAGACCTCGGGACACTTCGGTTTGGCTTTAGGGACCCTCTACTCACTACCACGTAAGTATTATGTTGTTTGGAGCTGTAGAAGAGGTATAAAAATAGCGTTTTGTAGCGGTGACATGATTTGCCCCATTCACTTCCAGGCTAACGACTTTTGGCTAAAAACGGTCAAATCGAAATTCTCAAAACACATCCGAATGACATGATTTTGATGTCAACTCAACGTATGTACTCCCAACATCCCGTAAATTGATCTAAAGTGCATTTTACTCCGGATTATCCCTTTAAAGGGGGAGTGAACCCCCTGCTGTGGCAGAGGAGCACACTGCTGTGATCCAGTAGATAACCTCCAGGTGGCACTGCTGAGATGTGTCTGACAACAAATTCACTTTCCTTTTGTTCCTCTGTGTAATACCAAGACATAACACATCGTAGTAAGATTCTCATCAAACCTTAGATTAGACCACTCCTAACATATATACTCATATGTTACTCTGCTCAGCTGTAGTCCTACCTGCTAACTGTTCCAGCAGGATTTCCACCAGCAGCACTTTCCTGGACGTAAAAGAACACTTTACAAGCTTGTTCCTCACACTAATGATATTTTCTTCTGAATGCTTTCAAACTCATTAACAGCTGACATCCATCAAGTTGATAAAAGAACTTTTCAAGTATGTTTGGTTAAAGGGGAACTGCGGTATTTTCAACATTAAGCCTCTTTTCTGAGTCGTCTGCAATGTTTTAGAACCCCCCTCACCGCTTTTTTGATGTTTACTGCTGTCTCCGGTATTTGCCTAATTTTGATTCTTCTCAACCTGCTTCAGAATGGCAAGTCATGTGCATGTCCATAAAGGTCCGTAAAAGCACCATAAACGTCCGTTTTCAAAATCATCAACTCACCGGAGTGGTTACTGGTGTGCACTGGTAATCCACATCAAATTTCGTTGCGAAAAGTTGCTTCTGTCGTGTTTTATTTGACATTTTGTACTGGATGTTCGTTGATATTACTCCGCCACCGCTAAGAAAATAGTGCGAGCATGAACGAGCTGCCAAATAAAACACGACAGAAGCAACTTTTCGCAACGAAATTTGATATGGATTACCAGTGCACACCAGTAACCACTCCGGTGAGTTGATTATTTTGAAAACGGACGTTTATTGTGCTTTTACGGACCTTTCTGGACATGCGCATGACTTGCCGTTCTGAAGCAGGTTGAGATGAATCAAAATTAGGCAAATACCGGAGACAGCAGTAAACATCAAAAAAGCGGTGAGGGGGGTTCTAAAACATTGCAGACGACTCAGAAAAGAGGCTTAATGTTGAAAATACCGGAGTTCCCCTTTAAGAGAGTTTTCAGAATTTGCCTTGGCAGAGAGAGTCAGCATTATTTTCAGAATTGTCCTGGGCAGTGAAAGAGCCGGTAGCTCCCGAGGCCCTGTATGCCAACAGACTCACCACTTAAGAAATAAAGTTAGCGGTGGACCGACACGCCGGCTCTCAGTCACAGTGTAATGCTGGATCGGTGTCAGACTTTATAGTGAGTTAAGTGGCAAAGCTCAGCTGTTGGGAAGCAACATTCTGAAGTATGAAGACAGCAGACACGTGCTCTCTGACTCCAGATAAACTGAGTCCTCTTTGTGGTATTTTAACATCTCTGGATTAAAAATAAATGATGACAGAAACAGAACATGTCACATCTGCCGTCCTGGCAACAAGAACGGAACAAAACCAGGAGCTTCTCCTCCTTGTTTGAACAGTTTTCTCCACCTAACGTTCTGCTCACATTACATACTAATTAGCTGCACAGCCCCACCTAGCAGGACTGCAGGTGGAGCTCTGCAGATTCAGCTACGTCACTGCTCCTGACATGTCTTAAACACATAAAAACATCTGATGGACGTGGTAAAAAGATGTATTAATTTTTTGTTTAACTGGGAAAGGACTTTCTACTAAAACCTTTTATTTTTCAGCCTCTAAAGAATTCAATTCAATTCATTTTTATTTATATAGCGCCAAATACAACAAATGTCATCTCAAGGCACTTAAATAATAAAGTCCAATTCAAGCCAATTGGAATTCAATTCATTGTAATCATAATTATTTATAAAATAATCCAATTTATTCATATAGAGCCAATTCAAAAACAGTTTCCTAGCTAAGGAAACCAACAGATTGCACCGAAACTTGTCTTCAGTCCAATCTCCCGTCCTGAGCGTGCCTGAGGCGACTGTGGAGAGAAACGACTCCCTTTGAACAGGAAGAAACCTCTGGCAGAACCAGACTCAGGAAGGGTGGCCATCCGCCTCCACCAGCTGGGGTTTGAGAAGACAGAAAGGGGGGGACAACAAACACTGTAACACCATTCAAAGGATACCTGTTGGAACAGGGAAACACGAGTTAATGACCACAATAATGTCACATTTACATAATGTCATTTGAGAAATTAAACGGGGGGAAAAAGAGAGTAAAGTGAGGAAAGGTGTGACAGATGAGGCCCCCCAGCAGTCTGGGCCTATAGCAGCTTAACTATGGGATGTTTCAGGATCACCTGAGCCATCCCTAACTATAAGCTTTATCAAAAGGGAAAGTTTTAAGCCTGGTCTTAAAAGTGGAAAGGGTGTCTGCTTCCCGGACATTTACTGGCAGCTTATTCCACAAGAGAGGGGCCTGATAACTGAAGGCTCTGCCTCCCATTCTACTTTTAGAAACTCTGGGAACCTCAAGTAAACCTGCAGTTTGGGAACGAAGTGCTCTGTTAGGAAAATATCTTACAATGAGATCTTTAAGATATGATGGAGCTCGGTCATTAAGAGCTTTATATGTAAGGAGAAGAATCTTAAATTCTATTCTGAATTTAACAGGGAGCCAATGAAGAGAAACTAAAACTGGAGAAATATGATCTCTCCTGTTAGTTCTCATCAAAACTCTGACTGCAGCATTTTGGATCAACTGAAGGCTTTTCAGAGAATATGTGGGACAGCCCAATAATAAAGAATTACAGTAGTCCAATCCTGAAGTAACAAATGCATGGAGCAGTTTTTCTGCATCACTCTGAGACAAGATGTTCCTGATTTTTTTTTTTTTTCCAAATTCTGAATGTGAAGAAGTAACATGGAAAATCCCCTCCCCCCACCCGCCACCCCTTACCCAAAATAAACAGCAAAACTGACCGTAGAACTGCAATATTCGCATACAAATAATATTAAAAAAAAAAAAAAAAAAACAATAATAACACAATAATAACATAAATAACAACAGTAGCATGAAAACAATATTAAAAAACAAGGAAAAAAGACAAAACGAACAGGAAACAAAGGTGAGGAAAGAAGGAGATAATAGATGGTAGTGTTTTCACTGAGGGAGGGGTGGGGGGGTATCTCTGGATTTTAGAGCAAGGTTACATAAGTACAAGACAAGGTGGGAGTTAGGCTTGGGGAGTCAGTAGAGGAGAGAGTTCAGAGGGGTCAAGAGAGGAAAAGAGGGACATGAACGGACCCCAGGTGCTGTCAAATTTGTCTATGTTATTTTGTCTTGTGTATCTGATTTTTTCAAGATGTAAGCAATTCAGTAGGTCCCTCATCCAATGTACATAGGAGGGGGGATGTGGGGATTTCCAGGTCTTAAGAATGGCCTTTTTAGCCACTACAGAAGCAAAGGCAAGGGCGTCTTTCTTGGCCTTGGAAAGGCGAACATTACTGGGGGGTAGACCAAAGAGAGCGATTAGAGGTGAAGGGTCTATAGTCTTGTGGAAGGCCTCAGAGATTACTTGAAATATGGACTTCCAAAAGGGAAGCAACTTGGGGCAGAACCAAAACATGTGCATCAATGTGGCCGGAGCCTGCCTACATTTATCACAGATGGGGTCAACCTCTGGTTTTATTTTTTGAGAGCCTGACTTTAGTCCAGTAAACTCTGTGAATGAACTTGAGCTGTATGAGACTATGGCGAGCGCAGATGGATGAAGAATGAATCTTTCTTAAAACTTCAGTCTAGTCTTCATCATCAAGTCTGTACCCCAAATGTGCCTCCCAATGTTGTCGTACAGTTGTATCGTCAGAGGATGTAGAACCTATAATTGAAACGTATATACGGGAAACCGTTCTTTTATTGTAAGGATTCGTTTTCAGTATGCGATCTAACAAAGCTTCATTTGGGGGGGAAGGGAAGTCAACAAAGTTTTTCCTTGCAAAGTCTCGAATCTGAAAGTACCTGAAAAGATGGGATTTGGGGAGATGAAAATTCAAAGACAGCTGGTTGAAAGAGGCAAATGTATTGTCTATGTATAGGTCCTTAAATATAGAAATACCCTTCTTTTGCCACACTCCAAATGCATTACCACATAGCGAAGGGGGGAAGAATGGGTTGTCGTTACAGGGGGACAGTATGGAGACTGCTTGAATGCCATAACTGCGCTTAAACTGATTCCAAATGCGCAGAGTTTGACCTACCACAGGGTGTGCGTAAAACCAGACAAGGGCATAGACAGTGGGGCACAAGCTAGTGCTCTAAGGGATGCCGGTCTGCATGAGGCCGCCTCCAAATGTATCCATGTTGGAACCCAGTCACTGAGGCCATAACGGTAGTGAACCCAGTAGAGGATGCCATGTATATTTGCTGCCCAATAGTATATTTGGAAGTTGGGGAGGGCCAGTCCACCAGATGATTTTGGTTTTTGTAGAGTTGACTTGCGTATTCTGGCTGGGCCTTTATTCCATATAAAGGAGGTAATTGACTGTTCTAGGGTTTTAAAAAAGGACTTGGGAATTTCGTTTGTATATGTCTGAAAGTTTTCTAGTGATTATGACTCCAAGGTATCTGAATTCGGTCTTAGCTAGCTTGAAAGGAGCAGCAGATGGGGGCAGGGCATCCACAGCAATATTTAAAGGGAAGATTTCACTCTTGTTAATGTTTAGTTTGTATCCAGAGATCATGCCAAATTGCTGAATGCAATGAAGAACCTGGGGAAGTGAGATGGTTGGGTTAGAGAGGTAAAGTATTATATCGTCTGCAAATAGAGAAATTCTTTGCTCTATCCCTCCTCTTGTAATACCATAAATTCTACTGTCTGTGCGTATAGCTATAGCCAAAGGCTCAATGGAGCGAGCAAAGAGGAGAGGGGAAAGAGGGCAGCCCTGCCTAGTCCCACGATGAAGTTCAAAGTATGGGGAGTGTATGTCGTTTGTACGAACCGACGCCAGGAGAGATGAGTAGAGGAGTTTTACCCAGGCAATAAATCCCTCTCCAAAACCAAATCTACGCAGAGTGGCAAACAGGAAGTCCCACGCCACGCGGTCAAATGCTTTCTCTGTATCCAATAGGGCAAGAAGCTCGCTGGACACATGGGCGGAGTTGGTGTAAACAGTATTTAGCACTTGTCTGATGTTAAAAAAGGACATTCTATTTTTTATGAAGCCTGTTTGGTCACCATGGATTAATTGAGGCAAGATTGACTCTAATCTCCTCGCCAAGACCTTCGCCAAAACTTTAGCGTCCGCTGGGCAGAGGCTTATAGGTCTATAGCTGCTACACTCAAGAGGATCTTTGTCTTTCTTTAAAATCAAAGAGATTGATGCTTGTCGGAGGGATTGTGGTAGTAGGCCGGTTTTGAGGGCGTCATTAAACATGTTAAGCATAGGTTTTGTCAGATGGTCCAAGAATGTTTTATAAAACTCAATGGGGAACCCATCTGGCCCAGGGGTCTTACCACTCTGCATAGAGCTAATTGCTTGGGCTATTTCGTCTACAGTAAGAGGCTGATCTAGCTGTGATTTGGTGTCCTCGTCTATTGAGGGTGTGGGGAGGGCATTAAGGAATGCATCAATCCGCACCTGGTCTGTAGTTGATTTACAGCGATATAGCTCCTTATAGAAGTTTTCAAAGCGGTTATTGATGTTAGACGTGTCAGTGATAATACCTAAGTCGGGGCATTTGATTTTGGTGATTAAGTTTTGAGAGTAACGCTGTCTTAATTGCAAAGCCAGGAGTTTACTAGGCTTGTCCCCAAATTCAAAGTATGATTGCTGTGTTTTCTGTAACATCTGGACAGCCTGATTGGTGGATAGTAAGTTGAATTCGGTCTGGAGTGCAATCCTCTGCCCATAAAGCTCTGGTTTGGGAGACTGCATATTGCTTATCTATATTTAGAATGCCCTTAGATAGTTCCATTAAACAAGATTTACGTTGCTTACTAATGAATGATGAGTAAGAGATCATACGGCCACGTAGAAATGCCTTCAATGCTTCCCAAATGATAGATGGGGTTGTATCTGGAGTGGAATTAATCTGTAGGAACACGTCAATAGCAGCAGTGAGAGAATGGACAAAGTCGTGGTCTGATAGTATGAGGGTGTTAATTCGCCAGATTTTCTGGGTGGGGGGTTTACCTGATATGAGTAGAGTTAGGAGGAGTGGGGCATGATCTGAAATAACAATGCTCTTGTATGAGCAGGACTTGATTATGGATAAAAGTTTTTGGTCTATGAAAAAGTAGTCAATCCTGGAATTGGAGCGATGAACATGAGAGAAGAAGGAGTATTCTCGCGCCGTGGGGAAAGAGAAACGCCATGGATCAGAGATGGAGTAGTCATCTAAGAAGCCTTGGAGGGCCTTAGCTGTAAGTGAAGTGGGTGCTGGTTTAGTGGAGGAGCGATCCAGAGTAGTATGTAAAACGCAATTGAAGTCTACTCCAAGAATTAAATGATGTGTATTAAGGTCAGGAAGAAGAGAAATGATTTTAGAAATAAAATTATGGTCATCCCAGTTAGGTGCATAAATATTCGCTAGAGTGATTTTAGTGGCGTACAGGAGACCGGATACGATGACATATCTCCCATATGGGTCCTCAAGTACACTAGATGGTGTGAATTGGACCGTGTTACGTATAAGTGTTGAGACACCCCTGGCCTTACTCTGAAACTTGGAGTGAAATTGTTGGCCTACCCAGCTCCTACGTAAACGATGGTGGTCAGCAACAACAAGATGTGTCTCCTGTAAGAATATTATGTCTGCTTTAAGTTGTTGGATGTGGCTGAAAACTTTATTACGTTTAACTGGGGAATTGAGTCCCTTCACATTCCAACTCAGGAAAGTAACTGAACCGTCTCTACGGCTGCTCGCGCCACTCATTATGTTATGAATATGAGAAGAATGGGGAGATGTATCTTGTACCAGACAAAGTGAATTAATCCAGAGAGTAGAGGGGAAAGGCAAGAGAAAAAACAAAAAGGCAGAAGAAGCAGAATATTCAAAAACAAAATGAAAACTGAAAAAAATATTAAGTCAAAAACACAAACTAAAAAGAGAGGGGTCAAAATGCACCCCTCTGCTGGCAGGGAAAAAACCCTGTCAGTGCTGTAACCCAAACTGACAATAGTCATACTCAAAGAAAAACCTATCTTTGAGAGCACTGTGAACATAGATGAAATGCTATGAAGCATTATGTAATGCTAAGAATAAAGTTCCTGTTATCAATAAGAATTGGAGCAAAATAAAAAAAAATTTAAAAAATTAAATAAAAAAAACACATAGGCCTGTCTGGACATGGACAGAGGAGCCATAGGCCTCAATCAGAAAAAAAAAAAAAAAAAAGCGGCCCATGTATCGATTCATAGCAGTAGTGAGTATAATTGGCAACATGTTTGCAATATGAAGCTGAGAACAAGAAGAACAAAAAACAAGTTGTATATATGAGCAGGCATATGATCATGCACGCACACCTCCAACGGGCAGGCACCCACACATGTTGAACACATAAGGCCTATAGCCTAAAGCCTGTCTGAACATGAACAGGAGGAGGATCAGTCCTGTATGATATCCGCCTGGCACTCAGTCCCAGAAAACAATTGTGGACTATGCATAGTCATAAAAGCAGTGTATAGTCCCAGAAAGTGATTGTGGACCATGCATAGTAATAACAGCACTGTATAGTCTCTGAAAATGACTGTGGGCCATGCATTGTAATAGCAGTAGTGTATAGTCCCAGAAAATGGTTGTGGACCATGCATTGAAATATAGCTGAGCGGGAAAAAAAAGAAAATGAAAAAGAGGGGAAAAAAGGACCCTTTAAGCCTTAAATGTTATAGGGAGGCCCTATACACAGAGGCGCAGATAACCACACCAGTTTTGGGTCTACACTTGTAGACAGAACAAAATGGCAGAAAATGAATAGAATAGAAACTGCATTTAACTGTAGGTCATGTCATACCTGGACACGGCTGCTCTAGGTAGCTGGCTCTGTTTCGCTCACGCTCAGTGTCTGTATCTTGTCCTTGAAGAAGGCAGAGGGAGATGGGGTCTTCAAAGGAATGCTGTGTCTCTTGGAAAAACACCACCAGCTGGCAGGGATATTTGTGGTGGAATTTTATGCCGGCGTTGTACAGCTGAGCTTTCACGTCCCTGAATGCCCCACGACGCCTGGAAAGATCAGCTGACAGGTCCTGGAAGATAAGGATGGGGTTGTCGTTGAATGTAAGCTTGCCTTGTTTTTGCCGAGCCAGACGGGCGATTTCCGCCTTCATCTGGAAGTGGTGAAAGCGGACGATCATGGCTCGCGGAGCCTTGCCTGGGGGTGGTTTGCTGGTTAGAGCGCGGTGGGCTCGCTCTATCACTGGTGGTCGAGACAGCACTCCATCTCCAAAAAGAGTAGTGAACAATGACGACAAGAATTGAGTAGGTCGCCCCTGTTCCGAACCCTCTGGGATACCAATTACCCTCAAGTTAATCCAACGCGAACGATTTTCGAGGTCATCCACTTTCAGTTGCAGAGAGCGGTTCTCTTTGAGCAAGCTAGCACACTGTGTTTCCGACCTTTGGAGGCTAGTTGACATTTCAGTGAGTGTCGATTCCATGGACGAAATCCTATCTTCGTGATCGCCGAGGGTGGGCCTGAGGGCTGTGTGGGAGTTGCGGAGTTCTGCGAGAAGTTCAGTTCGTAATTCTGTGATCTCTTTTCGAAGAGTGGTAGTGAGCAACCGTTCCAGCAAGGCAGGGGTAAGTTGAGCCGAGTTAGCTAACTCTGTTGATGCGCTAGCTGTCTTGCCTTTGCCCTCGGCGTCCGCACATGATAAATCCGACTCTCCTTGTTTTCCATGTTTTTTGCCCGGCATAATTGTAACTTAAAGATAAATAGTAACAGAACTTAAAAAGAAGAAAAAACGCCAAAGCTTTGTTTAGGTAGATTTTAAACGTTCACAGAGAGCTCCGTATACATCTTACCTCTCTCTGCGCATACCGGAAGCCCCATGTTCCTGATTTTAACAATATTACGAAGATGAAAGAAGGCAGTCCTAGAAACCTGTTTTATATGCGAGTCAAATGATAAATAAATTCTGGTCAAAAATAACTCCAAGATTCCTCACTGTAGAACTAGAAGCCAAGGAAATACCATCTAGAGTAACTATATAGCTAGACAATCTCTCCCTGAAGCGCTCAGGTCCAAAGATAACAACTTCAGTTTTGTCTGAATTTAGAAGCAGACAGTTCTGAGTCATCCAGGTCTGTATGTCTTTAAGACATGCTTGTAGTCTGACCAACCTATTGGGTTCATCTGGTTTTATAGATAAGTACAACTGGGTATCATCAGCATAGCAATGGAAATTTATTCCATGCTGTCTAATAATGATACCTAATGGAAGCATGTATAAAGTGAAAAGAATCGGTCCAAGCACAGAACCCTGAGGAACTCCATGACTTACTCTGGTGTGTGAGGAAGATTCTTCATTTACAAGAACAAACTGAAATCTATCAGATAAATATGACTTAAACCAGCCTAATGCAGTTCCTTTAATCCCAATAACATGTTCAAGTCTCTGTAATAAGATACTGTGATCGACAGTATCAAATGCAGCACTGAGATCCAACAGGACAAGCACAGACACAAGTCCGCTATCAGAGGCTAAGAGGAGATCATTGGTAACTTTCAGCAGTGCAGTTTTTGTGCTATGATGCACTCTGAATCCTGACTGAAACTCTTCAAACAGATTATTTCTGTGGAAATGATCACAAAGCTGAGCTGCAACTATTTTTTCAAGAACTTTAGACATAAAAGGGAGATTGGATATAGGTCTATAATGAGCTAACACTTCTGAGTCAAGAGTAGGTTTTTTAAGTAAAGGTTTAATTACAGCAACCTTAAAAGTCTGAGGTACATATCCTGTCAACAAAGACAGATTGATCAAATCCAATATGGAAGTGTCAGTTAATGGGAAAACCTCCTTGAACAGTCTGGTTGGGATTGGGTCTAAAACACAAGTTGATGGTTTAGAAGAGACTATTGCTGTTGTTAGTTCAGAGAGATCAACTGGGCAGAAGCCGTCTAAATACAAATCAGGTTCTAAAGATACTTCTAAAGCTGCTGTACTTGATGATACATCACTGATAATAGTGGGAAGGACTCCATCAATCTTCTCTCTAATAGAAACAATTTTATTGATAAAGAAGCTCATGAAATCATCACTGCTGAGAGTTAAAGGAATACCTGGCTCAGCAGAGCTCGGACTCTTTGTCAGACTGGCTACAGCGCTGAAGAGATACCTGGGATTGTTCTTATTCTCTTCTATCAATGGTGAGTAATAAGCAGTTCTAGCTTTACGAAGGGCTTTCTTATACGTTATTAAACTATCTTTCCAGACTAACTGAGACTCTTCTAAATTAGAGGAACGCCACTGTCTCTCCAGCTTTCTTGCGGTCTGCTTTAAAGCACGCAGCTGTGAATTATACCAAGGAGCCAACCTCTTCTGACTGATTACCTTCCTTTTCAGAGGGGCAACATTGTCCAGTGCTGTACGCATTGAAACTATAGTGCTGTCAACAAGAGAGTCAAGTGTTGCTGGAGTAAAGTTTAGGTAGTCGTCCTCTGTCATATCTGCACATGGCAGTGAAGAAAAGGATGATGGAATTAATTCTTTAAATCTGGTTACAGCATCCTCTGATAGACACCTTCTATATGTAAACTTCTTCTCAGAAACTGTATAGTCAAGTAATGTAAACTCAAAGGTTATCAAAAAATGGTCAGATAAGACAGAGTTATGAGGGAACACTGTTAACTGTTCACTCTCAATGCCATAAGTCAGCACAAGATCAAGGGTGTGATTAAGGCAGTGAGTCGGTCTGTGAACACTCTGAGAAAATCCAATAGAGTCTAATATAGAATTAAAGTTCATATTCAGGCTGTCATTTTCAACATCTACATGAATATTAAAGTCACCCACTACAATGACTTTATCTGTACTCAGCACTAACTGGGATAAAAACTCTGAGAATTCAGACAGAAACTCAGAATAAGGGCCAGGTGGACGATACACAACAACAAACACAAGAGGTTTCTGGGATTTCCACTTTGCGTGGGAAAAACTGAGAATCAGAGATTCAAAAAAAAAAGAAACCAGACATACAAAAACCCCTTCACTGTTTATTGTATTTTACTGACTTTGCCCTTCTTTTTTTTATCAGCGTAGATAAAAAATAAAAAGAAGAAATTGTCTTGAGAATGTTCATGTGAGATTTGCATCAGATCAAGCTTGAAAAGTAAAAGCACACAAACAGTAGCTAATAACAGGTACTGTTTTAGTGCTAGCTCAGCCGAGGTTCCAGGCCAGCGGAGTTGATACTAAACAGTGAAGTGAGAACACAGCAGAGCTCTGATTGGTCAGAGAGACAAAGCATCTGTGAGACACCCATCACAAACTCACACAGCGCAGTGATCCCTCTACAGCATGAATGGTATTCCACGGGCCACTTTCCCATCTCAGCACTGCAATAATCCGTCCTGTGCACTCTCCCATCAGGCCCTCTCCTCACTGAGACTCTGTGGGAATCACATTACTACGCTCCCTGCCCCCAATAAGTGGAAGTGCTCGCAGCTCAGGTCCCTCGATCTATCCAGGAACCAGCTGGGCAAGTAGGTCCACACACACACACACATACGCACACACACACACACACACACACATACATACACATAATTACACACGCACGCACGCACAAACACACACGCGCGCACACACACACATACGCACACACACGCACACACACACACACGCACACACACACACACACACACATCATCTGGTGTCAGCTACTGCTCAACAACTCCATGGTGTTGAATTGATGTGGAAGAAACATTGGGCAGTTTTACATGTCTGTCGAGCATGCTTCAGACTCTCAGATTTTCTGACTGCCCAGATCGTTGTATTCTTCAGAACGTGTCTCTCTTGTGTTTTAGAGTTTTGAAGCGTTAACATATTCACATTAACCAGCCGAGCTGCGACAGGGGTCACACACAACACATCTGACTGATCTCCATTAAGCAGAAGTCCTGCAGAAAAGTCTCTCATCCTCAGTCTTACAGTATGATACCAGAAACTCCTGGGGCCTCATGTACAAAGACTTGTGTGGATTTCCTACTGAAACATGGCGTACTCTCAAACCTAAATGCCCTCCAACGCACAAAAATGTCCGGATGTAGGAATCTGTACGTACGCATCAATCCAAGCACATTTCAATTCAATTCAATTAATTTTTATTTATATAGCGCCAAATACAACAAATGTCATCTCAAGGCACTTAGATAGTAAGTCCAATTCAAGCCAATTGGAATTCAATTAATTAATAATAATCATAATTCATAAAATAATCCAATTCGTTCATATAGAGCCAATTCAAAAACAATTTCCTAGCTAAGAAAACCAACAGATTGCACTGAAAACTTTTTGTTTTTCGGTCCAATCTCCCGGCCTGAGCGTGCCTGAGGCGACTGTGGAGAGAAACGACTCCCTTTTAACAGGAAGAAACCTCTGGCAGAACCAGACTCAGGAAGGGTGGCCATCCGCCTCGACCAGCTGGGGTTTGAGAAGACAGAAAGGGGGGGAGGGGGGGAGGGCCGCAGCGGCGGCGGCACTGTAACACCATTCAAAGGATATCTGTTGGAACAGGGAAACACGAGTTAATGACCACAATAATATCACATATACATAAAGAGAGTAAAGTGAGGAAAGGTGTGACAGATGAGGCCCCCCAGCAGTCTAGGCCTATAGCAGCTTAAAGGATAAGACCGGTTTTTTGACATTGGGCCCTTGATTTCACATTATAACATGATGTTCTACTCACCCCTGCTTGTTGTTGGTCATTTGGAGCTGTTCCGAAGATATTCGAGAGGCGTCTGGCTGCTCTCTTGAGATATTCGGCCATGAAACGGTTTCCTATGGGCAAGTTTATACAGGCACAAACTATGCTGTTTATAATTTATTAATTACTCTACACTAGCACTGATAACGTGGAGGTGCGTCGCTTACTTAAAAAAATCCGGGTTACTGTAATTTTGAATTTTTGTCGTAAAGTGGGTGTTACTGACGTCATCGTCGTGCTACTACCACAGACAGCCCACAGACCTGCTGCCTATTTATTCATTCGGCTAAAATTCAAAATTAGTAACCCGGATTTTTTTAAGTAAGCGACGCACCTCCACGTTATCAGTGCTAGTGTAGAGTAATTAATAAATTATAAACAGCATAGTTTGTGCCTGTATAAACTTGCCCATAGGAAACCGTTTCATGGCCGAATATCTCAAGAGAGCAGCCAGACGCCTCTCGAATATCTTCGGAACAGCTCCAAATGACAAACAACAAGCAGGGGTGAGTAGAACATCATGTTATAATGTGAAATCAAGGGCCCAATGTCAAAAAACCGGTCTTATCCTTTAACTATGGGAAGTTTCAGGATTACCTGAGCCATCCCTATTCAAGGTAAACACAAGAAACTTGTGCTAACGAAAAAATAAATAAATAAATAAATAAAGGACCAGACTCAGTAAGTAATTCCCTATACTCCCTATATACATCTGCTCCTCACACCACAACAACCATCTTTTTACAGCCACAAGCTACCTCAGCCTCTCACCAACTGCACACCAGTCACAGCGGGGTGGGGATGCAAACCCTGGTTCGGGTAGGGGGAGAAATAAAAGAGGTAAGATAAGCGGGAATGGGATTCAAACCCTGGTTCGGGTAGGGGGTAATGAAAGTATAGAAGGTGCCAGAGGTGGAGGCAGGACAAGACACACTAGCAGATACAGCAGACAAATTCACCTAAACAGTCCTATAATCACTAAAAATACCAGCAAAAACAAAGCCATACAACTCACTCTCACCAACTGCACACCAGTCACAGCGGGGTGGGGATGCAAACCCTGGTTCGGGTAGGGGGAGAAATAAAAGAGGTAAGATAAGCGGGAATGGGATTCAAACCCTGGTTCGGGTAGGGGGTAATGAAAGTATAGAGGGTGCCAGAGGTGGAGGAAGAACAAGACACACTAGCAGACACACTATCAGATTCAACAGACCTAACTATAAGCTTTATAAAAAAGGAAAGTTTTAAGCCTGGTCTTAAAAGTGGAAAGGGTGTCTGCTTCCCGGACATTTACTGGCAGCTTATTCCACAATAGAGGGGCCTGATAACTGAAGGCTCTGCCTCCCAAACTGGCAGCTGGTTCCACAGAGAGGGGCCTGATAACTGAAGGCTCTGCCTCCCATTCTACTTTTAGAAACTCTGGGAACCTCAAGTAAACCTGCAGTTTGGGAACGAAGTGCTCTGTTAGGAAAATATCTTACAATGAGATCTTTAAGATATGATGGAGCTCGGTCATTAAGAGCTTTATATGTAAGGAGAAGAATCTTAAATTCTATTCTGAATTTAACAGGGAGCCAATGAAGAGAAGCTAAAACTGGAGAAATATGATCTCTGCTGTTAGTTCTCATCAGAACTCTGGCTGCAGCATTTTGGATCAGCTGAAGGCTTTTCAGAGAATATGTGGGACAGCCCAATAATAAAGAATTACAGTAGTCCAATCTTGAAGTAACAAATGCATGGACTAGTTTTTCTGCATCACTCTGAGACAAGATGTTCCTGATTTTAACAATATTACGAAGATGAAAGAAGGCAGTCCTAGAAACCTGTTTTATATGCGAGTCAAATGATAAGTTCTGGTCAAAAATAACTCCAAGGTTCCTCACTGTAGAACTAGAAGCCAAGGAAATACCATCTAGAGTAACTATATAGCTAGACAATTTCTCCCTGAAACGCTCAGGTCCAAAGATAACGACTTCAGTTTTGTCTGAATTTAGAAGCAGACAGTTCTGAGTCATCCAGGTCTTTATGTCTTTAAGACATGCTTGTAGTCTGACCAACCTATTGGGTTCATCTGGTTTTATAGATAAGTACAGCTGAGTATCATCAGCATAGCAATGGAAATTTATGCCATGCTGTCTAATAATGTTACCTAATGGAAGCATGTATAAAGTGAAAAGAATCGGTCCAAGCACAGAACCCTGAGGAACTCCATGACTTACTCTGGTGTGTGAGGAAGATTCTTCATTTACAAGAACAAACTGAAATCTATCAGATAAATATGACTTAAACCAGCCTAATGCAGTTCCTTTAATCCCAATAACATGTTCAAGTCTCTGTAATAAGATACTGTGATCGACCGTATCAAATGCAGCACTGAGATCCAACAGGACAAGCACATTTCCTTTGTACATCCCAATCAACGTGGAATTGAGCGCACATGTCGAGCACCCGACTCCTCCCTGTCCACGCCCCTACTTAAATATGCAAATCATATTTAAATTAGCCCTGCACCTGCGATTCCCCTCTGTGTACGATTAGAAAATAAAGAAAAAAGAATGAATAAGACGGGAAAAAAGAAGAACTTTGTCGATGCTACTTTCTGAAGTGGAGGCCCGCAAAAATGTGTTCTTTGGCACGCTGTTTGTGACTCAGCTCATGTGGGTGCCTCTGATTACCCTCAAGGTAAATACCGATGTTTTTGTGTAACTCCCAACAACGTGTTCATACAGTAACGTGCAGAAGTGCGCCGGGGAAAAGGTGAGGCTGATTCAGACATTTCACACTTTAGGCACAGGGTTATTAACATTTGCCCACAGAGACGATCAGGGGCTTGTTAGAAAGATCTTAAGCTGAAGTTTAACCAGCAAAAACAGCAAAAAACTAACTTTAACCACCGACTATGATGCTGTGAAGACGGGATAGAAACTGGGGGCGCACATACTCAATGCACGTCACGGGGAATAATATTTGGACAATTACACAAATAAAGTTACTCACCAAGAAGCCAGCCATCACGCACAGTGCCACCCTGTAGTCTGTTCCCAACAGTGCTGTTACTCAGAATGTATGAATCGTGCGTTGAACCAGGCCACCTCGCCACAATGTTGGTTAATTGCATTTACGCATCACTTATGATCTGTACATCGATCGAATGAAAATATTTCCTGTTAACATATAAATTCATCATGTGATGGCGCTTTTATAGCAATGTGTGTGCAGTCGATAGCTCCGATTACATTAGGAAAACAGGCTCTCGCTTCAAATTGAGCTTTAATGTTGGCCTGTTCAACTGCATTGTGGGAATTTGATATACGTGGCTGAGATGCGGATAATTCTGTCCCACACGGCTGGCATGGCTCGGCTCAGGGTAGACTGGCACAGTCCCAATCGGTTGGCCAGCTGCCTCTGGAATGCCCCGGTTGCTATAGGAACCCCAGTGTGCACATCACCTGTGAGCACAGGCAGCGCATGGCTCCTCGCTGTGTTGCGCTCCAACGCCGGCCGCAGCTCTGCCACAGTTCCAGGAGGATTTCCCTCAAAACGGCTGATGAGTCGCCATCATGTGCCAGCTAATCCTCTCTGTCTCTGAACACACGCTCTCTTCGAATTGCACCATTTGCAAATTATTCTAATACTTTTAAAGCAGCCATTGTTTTTAATGGTATGCATTGCACCACTTTGCGCTGCTTTTATATCCACTCGTGTAACTGCAGACACATGGGTGTGTTAATTGTTTATCAGTATTAATTGTTCAGGTATCTCAAATGTGCACATCACTGTCTGAGGACTAATTGTTTTCACATTTATTTATTATAACAGTTCCCCAACATCACCTCTAAGTGTCGCCAAAGAATCAACAGCTGCAGAAACGTGCGTACGCCAGCCCTGAAGTTGGCGTGAGGCACCGCACATTTCCACGGTCTTTTCGCTCTTGATAGTTGATGGTTGACGTGAAAAAGTGCATACGCCACCCTTTGTACATGAGGCCCCTGGTTATTCACTCTGTTTTCCGTCTGTCCCCATAGTTCCCACTGGAACCATCACACAGTTGTGGGGGCTCCTGCCAACGTTCAGCCTAATTCTGTTGAGTTTCCGGGGCAGACCGCAGTTTCACATGCTCTCAGCGCTGTCAGTTTTATCCATAATTCATATTTAATTCATATTTTCAACATTCAACATTTTTGATTGAATATGAATGTCCCTAACTAAATCCTGAAGGTTCTTATTTCTAATTTTGAATGTGATCATTTCCAAATCTGAGTGTCAGAGAAAGAGAGGTTGGACCATCACTGGAGGGTGTGATTCATTGAGCTGTCTTTTAGAAGAGCAGGAGTGATGCATTTCTAATTTCAGCCAAAAATCCTTTCATTCAGTTCAGAAGTATGTTCTGGTTCTGTCCTCATTTCTGTGAGAAATCTCTGTTAAGGTTTGATTTGATTGGGTGAATATTGTGCCCGTTATAATAACCCCAGTGATGGTTGGCAAAGAGATGAGAGATTTGAGGAAGTCATCCTCAGGGTTAGGAGACTGCTGCTCAGTCCTCAGTCAGTGGTGAGCCCACGGGCTCCTGCAGCCCCGCTACGACATGCTGCTGCTCCGCTCTGTTTCTATCTGAAGGGTTTCTGCGTTATACAGACAGAAGTCAGGCTGCTGGTCTTCCATGTTTTTTCAACATCATACAAATTGAACTGAACTGAAGCTAAAAGCTGTACTGTTTACTGTTAGCACAGTTTTAATGAGGGCAGCTGTTTTTAAAATTGTGTCCCTTAGAACCAACGAGGGGCCCAAAAGCAGGAGACTAGCCTTCCTGACGACATGGAACAGGAGGGACTCAGACCCAGGTAGATGTGCTTTGAATACTTTGAAATACTTTAAAGTATCACTTGCAACAAAAGGCATGCAATCAATCATTTGAAGGTATTTCTGTGAAGCTGGTGATTCTGTCTTTTCCCTGCCAGAGATCCACAAACTGAGAAACTATAAACAGAACATGGTATTTAGGTGAGACCTTTTTAACCTCTACCAGAAGGATCTCCCTGAGATGAGTTTCTCTTTTATCTTTTGACCTACCGTCTGCTTTGTTGGGCTCTTCTTTCTGTTTGGTGTCCACACAGAGCACTCATTTTCTCTGTCGATCCGCTCACCCCTGTTTGCATGGCCATCACAAACGTCCCATTCCAGTCACTGAGACTCACAGAAGAGATTCGCTGCTTCTTGGTGCTATACCATTTAATGTGCCAGTAAAGCACTTGTAACTTTCATGATTTATTATCAGCCTATTACTATGGAGACTTTTTTTTAATCTCAGAGTCGTGTTGAACTTTTCCTGTCTACTTAATCATAAAACTGCCCCTGAAACAATTGGTGTGGCACACTGAAGGCCTCTTGTTGCGAGCCACTGATCTATTTTGATAAATTAGACATCTTTGGCTCCAAACATCAATCTAAACTGAAGTTATTTGGAGCTTGCTTGGACTAAACATGTCCCAGAACCTACAGGCTAAAGTCAACAAATCCCATCAGATGATTCTCTTTGTGTTGAGGCATTTGCTGCCGCACAGCCTGCCATTATCTGCTGCATTGTAACTTTACAAACATGTGCATGACCAAAGCTAATTTCACTCTGTCTCAGAGTATACGGCCAAGAATCCGATGCTGAGGAGGTTTGATTTTTCCTTTGGAAATGTTCAACACAGCCAAACATAAGTGCACAAGCTGTTTCCAGAATCATTCCCATTCAGATGGACTGGTTCTGTGAGCTGAACAAAAAGGCAAGGAAGTATTCTCTTTGGTGCTGCTTCGAAGATTCCATGACTCAGATCTCCCTGGGGGACCTTTCCAGTAACAATGACTTGGCCCTTTATTCTGGGAAATTTCAAGGATGCTTCTGTTTATCCTCAGAATACCCACAATCCTTTGTGCATGTCTGAGATGCTGCAGACAGATGAGGGATCCATGTCAACACAGTATACAGTTTTTAGATGTAATTTAAATGTACCTAAGTCTGCTCTCACAGTATTTCTGCCCACCGTAAAGTCGTTGGCATGTAATGTGTTCCATCAAAGCAGCAAACTGAGTGTGAGGCAGCAGCTAACAGCTCTTTAACAGCCATGTTAGCTTGAATTGTTTGATGTGTGTGTTGGGATGTAACTGATGTAACTGAGGATGGGGTTGTTGCCTTAGAAGGATGGGACTCAGGTGGAAGGAGTAACCTGAGCAAGTATCCTTTTACCCACTGTGACCTTCTGCATGACTGTGTTTTAAAGTGTGTCCCATAGAGTTTCCCATGATTCTGCGAGATTCCCTGGAAGTGCTGTGCTTGAATGATAACCAGCTGGAGTGTGTTCCTCAGTCAGTGTGTGGTCTGCACAGCCTCACTGAGCTCTATCTGTCCAGGTGAGTCCCCCATCTGTCTGCCAACAGGCCTGTACTCTTCCCTCACTGTCACATTGACATGAATTTCAATCTCAAACTGATGGTTTAGGTTTCCAGGAAAGTCATTTGCAAGCTGAAAGTAGCAATGTTGTGATTTTTATTTATTTTTTTTACGCTGAAGAACACTCAAACTTCTGTTGCTATAAAGAAAACCTTTAAGATAACTTAAAAGAAAAGCTTGTAAAGTAAAGGAAACACCAAGATGAGGTCAGTGTTCAGCTCTGTTCAAGTAGCCACATTTTCCCCATAATTAGTTCATTGTCTGGAAAGTTTGGAAATGAAAGAAGACCAAAAACAGAGCTGCACATTAAAAGGGCTTCAGGTTCCAAAAAATGAAAAAATTTGTTTGCCTTGAATGTCCCGTCTTTACTGTGAGTGTCTGACCAGTGTTGCTCTTGTTCGGGGAACAGTAATCCTGGAATCCGTGAGCTGCCAGCAGAGCTGGGTCAGCTCTCCAACCTGTGGCAGCTGGACATGGAAGAGCTCAACATTACTAACATCCCCCCAGCAGTGAGACAAGAAGGTATGAAACAAATGACATGCCTGATGAAATGTTTTTCCATGTCCAATACATGTCGAGGAGTGAAAAGGAAAAGATTCTCTGAAATCCAGGGTCACATGTGTCCTGAAATGTGCCTGTGAGTGGAATGGAACAGTTGGGTTGCAGCAGCGCACAGATGCACAGAAAGAGCGAGCTTCCAGATGCAAACATAAAGGACAAAGCAGTCAGCGGCCAATCCACCAGGTGCCCGGGAGCAGGGCAACGGTCACACCCTGAGCATCTCAGTGCAATGAAAACCACGAGATAAAGATCCATCACTGCTCATACAGTGTTTCTGAACAAAGCTGTAAATGGAAACATGGTGCGTCACAGTCAATATCGCATCAAGATAGTTCCTGTTCCTCTGCTCCCCCTGTGTTCTGTTGTAAGGGAG
>NC_134506.1:2244598-2264598 GCF_027942865.1 Odontesthes bonariensis
ACAAAGTTGATGCTAATATAATTTGTTGTCCTTTTTCTCCAAATGAGGATCGATAAGGGAACCGATAAAGAACCGAATCGTTAAGCAGAATCGAAAATGGAATTGGATTCGTAAAAATCTTATCAATTACCATCCCTAAACACAATCACGGTCTACAATGAATCTGATTGGTTTGCAGGCCAGAGGAATGAGTCGCTTTTTCCAGAGGATTTTGTTGTCCAGCCACATGCAAGGAGCAGCCATTGCAGCCGCGAATCCACTGTGCCCCCAACACAACAAATCCCAGTTCAAGAAATTCAGTCAAAAGCAAATTCAGGTCATATCACTGAGATGTTAAGGGTCTTTTTATAGTTTGTGTTGTACTTCTGTGAAATTCTGGCATTCTCAGCCCTGATAAGTAAAGTGTTTAGTGCAGATATGGGAGCTCCATAAAGGTACATACAACAAACAAAGCTGCTTTCAATGCTTTCAAACACTCATGTTTTCATCCGTGTCTAGAATAAAGCCCGGTATACCTGTTATTAGAATAAGCTTTTTCCTTTTTGTTTTGGTAAAAGCAGCCGGACTGACAGTATGCTTGCTATGAACCTGACAGATCTCTGTGTCTGTCTCTGTCTCTGGGTGCTCAGTGAGGTGTCATGTCGGACCTTAGAGGGTTTGGATGCTCTGAAGATGCTGATCTACCGTGTGGCTCTCTCCATGAAAGACAGCAGCAGCAGCTCAGCCTGTGGGAGTAAACTGCTGGGCAGAATGGTGAGGCCATGCTCAACTGAACCATGCTTTGTAGTGGAAAAATGCAGAGTTTGACTGTGCCCCCCACCAATCAGATTCCTCGGAGTTACTTGATACTTCAGGAAACTGTGAAAGCAGAGAAGCAAAGGCGAGATGCTGAGGGAGAGGTCCAATACCTCACTGACTCCCAGCTAGAATCCATCATTGAACATGACCCAGGAAGTGACATCAGAGACTATGAGGACCTGCAGACTGGTACCGTAACTCTTTACCTTTTGAACATATCAAAGTATTTAGTCATTCAGTTCAGTTGGATTTCTGTATTACCATCTCAGGGCACTCAACATAAATAAATTCACAAGTTCTTGCTGAGCACAAAGTCAGAAACTTGGTCAGAACCAGACTCTGGGAGGATGTCTGTCTGACTGGACTAGTTGGGGAGGAAAAATATTTTTAATCAATTTGAGATTTTGCAGGGATAGAACCCTCAGCAGCTGGATTTGGCCCCAGCTGACTCTGAATAGCATTAAAGGGTATGGAAGATGGATAGATGGATGCATTTTACAGGGAGCAGTAAAGAGAGAGTCAAAATTGGGAAAAGTTATCTCGCATGTAACTTCCCGTGTCTACTGACTGCTTCTTTTGTATCACTCTTAAATTTGCAAACAAACGAGGCTTATCATACTTGTAACTTTGCTTTTCATTCAGCCATCAGCTTCTTAATTGAAACGGGGACCCTGCTGCACTTTCCGGACACCAGCCACAGCCTGTGCACGCTCTACTTCCTGTGTCCTGTGTGGCTGTCAGACTGCCTGGAGAGGATCATACACCTCAAGTCATCTCGCTGTGCTGCCAGGAATGGAGTGATCCAAGCTGAGGAACTCAGGGTGAGAACGCCACTCAGCTCGACTCGAGCTTTTTTGTCATTCAGACACATACATAGTATATAGTTGAGCGAAATGTCATTTGCAATTTGCATAAAGTGACAAGGTGGAAGGCTGGCTCCCCTTAGTCTCTGCAGGAAGTGAAGGCGTTGTTGTCCAGGGAAGGTCGTTGGATAGGTGGACACTCAGGAACTCAATGTCACTGATGAGGAGAGGTTGGTATTTGATGGGCCTTCTCCGGAGATCAACAACCATCAACTAGCAGCCGACCATGTTGTTTTCCACATTCAGAGACAGGTTGTTGTTCCAGCACCGGTGGGTCCAGCTGGCCTCTCATTGTTGCTGATGAGGCCTACAATGATTGTGTTGTCTGCATATTTTATGGTGAGGTTGGACTCGGTGAGCAGGGTGAACAGCAGCGGGCTGAGCACGCACCCCTGGGGGGCACCTGTGATCAGCTTGAGGTCTGCCTGTCAGGAGTCCAGAATCCAGTTGCAGGTGTGGGTTTGAGGTCAAGCAGAGAGCGTTTCTGCACCAGCTGCTGGGAATGATGGTATGGAAGGCTGAACTGAAATCTATGAACAGCATTGGTGCATTCGTGTATTATTGTCCAAGTAAGGTGGGTCGCATGCAGTGGTGTGGTTGGGGCGGTAGGCAAATTGCAGGTGGTCCAGTGAGGTGGGTAGGGAGGAGTAGATGTGTCTCATGATGTGGAAGCAGTTCATCATGATGGGAGTCAGTGCCACAGGGCGGTGGTCATTGAGAAATTTTGGGCTCAAGGATGATCGTTGCCCTCTTGAGGTTTTCGGGGACCACAGTGGCTCAGGGAGGTGTTAAAAAGGCCCGTGATCGGCACAGTCTCTGAGGACCCTTCCTTGGATGTTGTCCGGGCCGGCAGCTTTGCGTGGTTTGGTCCTGGATAGCGTCCTCCTCCTGTCAGACAGCGTCTCACCTGGGCTGGGGTAAATGTGGCTGTGCTGCTGAAAGCGTTCAGCCCGTCTGGGAGGTGTATGTCGCTACTGCTGATCTGTGGTGCAGACTCGTAGTGCCACATATGCCTGGGGTCCATGCTTTTGTATCTTCTGTGCATACTGCTGTTTTGTTTTCCTGATGGTCTTGGAAAGCTGGGTGCCCCATCCCCTGACCTGAAGGCAGCGCCAGATCTCAAGATTCCAAATGAAAGATTCTTTATTTTCACGTACCAGGTAACAACATGCATCATTACTGCCAAGGAAATTTTTGTTGTGTTAAAACCTCAGTAGAATAGAATAAAATCAAATCAAATAAGGTTGTGTGCAAAATGTGCGGAGGGGGGTTGAGAACACTACCTTGTCCTTGAATTGTGTCTTAGCAGTTTTGAACTGTTTGACTGTTTTCCTCAGATCATACTGTGCTTTTGTGTACTCACTGGAGTGACCGCAGTGGAGCTGCTGGAATAAATCCGTGTGGTAGCTCGAAGTACAGCGTCGTCAATACATCTGTTGATGTTTCCTGTTACCTGTGGTTTTTGGTTGGCAAAATCCTCCATGCACTTCTTCCATGTACCTGGTCACGGCGTCAGTGTACTCCTCTATGCTGAGGTGGTGGTCAGCTGCCTCCCGAACGCGTCCCCGAACGCGTCCCTGAACGCGTCCCTGAACAGTGCTGAGGTGGCTTCTTCAGGTTCTCTGTGCCGGCCTCGAACATTTCAGCAGTGGCTTGTATGCAGGGAGGAGTAGAACAGAGGGGATGCTCTGTTTATTAGTCTGTGTGCGTGCGTGCGTGCGTGCGTGCGTGCGTGCGTGCGTGCGTGCGTGCGTGCGTGCGTGCGTGCGTGCGTGCGTGCGTGATGATGATACTGACTTTGTCTGTTGCAGATGCTGTTGGTCGGAACAGGATTCACCCAGCAAACAGAGGAACAGTACTTCCAGTTTCTGGCTAAGTTTGAGATTGCTCTGCCTGTGGCCAGCAACAGGTAAAAGACTATAAGCTCAGTCTGATCTTCACTTGGCATAAAGATAGTTCAGATTTATATAACTATGTTTATCCCTGGAGGGCAATTCAGTTTGATAGTCTTCAGATTGAAAACAGGATTGACAATTAATCACCTAAACAAACAAAAACAGACAGACACAGTGTGGGTGCAGCAGAGCAGGGTGGGTGCAGCAGAGCAGGGTGGGTGGGTGCAGCAGAGCAGGGTGGGTGGGTGCAGCAGAGCTGGGTGGGTGGGTGCAGCAGAGCAGGGTGGGTGGGTGGGTGGGTGCAGCAGAGCTGGGTGGGTGGGTGCAGCAAGAAGCCAAAACAACAGTGAGGCAAAGTCAGACATTAAAATAACACTTCCTCATAGACTCAAGAGAATGCTGGAGTCGTCATAGCAACCATCCTAAACCTGGCAGCACTCAGATGACTCATCTTAACAACATGACAGCTATCATCTCATAATAAGCTAACAAGCACCAAAAACTATCAGGCACACTTTAGGATTTACTGGTAGTAATTACATACTGTGTTGCATGGTAAGCTGGAATCCTCAAGGCTAATTTGGATGTTGAACAAATAAAATGGCCTCCATTATTCCACGATGTAACTGAACCCCAACCCTGATCAAAGGACCAACTGAATTTGAACTCTCCCGTTTTATAGGAACTGTAACAAATAAGAAACACAAAATGACAAGTGAATGAGCAGCAATATTAAATGTCTGATTTCGACCTTTAATTTCACACTACCATCAGCCTTCCAACCTGTCATTTCAGTTCAGAAGCAACATTATCAAATGCATATCATCCGAAAATGATCCGAGCAAATTATATAAATATAAATACTATTAAGCTTAGAGTATTTACTAATAGATGATATACATGTCTAACAATTCATTATGTCCTTTAACAGGCAGCAGCACACGAGTCATCATATAGTGCAACAAAAGCAAAGTTAATGAGATGACAAAGTAATTCAGAATAATACTGCCAAACATCAGTTTTTATAAAAACTGTGTAACTATCAGTGTGCTTTTATTTGTCCTCTTCCTCTTGCTGTAGCTATCTGCTGCCACACCTCCTTCCTCCAAAGCCAGCCATGGACATCCACAGCCTCCACCAGCAGACCAACAACACCCTTCAGCGCCTTTTTAAGATGAGCTTCGTTCCTGCTGGATTCTGGGAGCGTTTCATTGCCAGAATGCTCATAAGTCTCAAAGAGATGGACCTCCAGGTTCTTACCAAATCAGATCCTGACTTCATTTAGCTTTTTATTTTCAGAATATTAAATGTTGTTTTTTTTTTTTTACAGTCATTCGAGCCCCCAAGAAACACAAGGAGTGAACATCGGAGGAGTTCGGTCATCTACAGTTTTGCAGGAAGCCAGCAGAGGAACCGCTGCAGCACCTTCAGAGTCCGGCGCAGCCAGACCATCTACTGGAAGGAGGGGCTTCTGGTCACCTTTGATGGAGGTTACCTCAGGTCAGAGGCATGGTGGTAGCTCAGGAAACACAGTCTAAAGGCCCATTTATGCCCTACGTTAACTATGGAAACGGACGCTTTCACCCGGTTCCGGGGGGCGTTTCATCCGTCAGTTTGTCCGTAGGTCAAGAGCTTAGCAATCCGGTGAGCTCCGGGCGAAACGGAGCAATACCAGAGGAATTCGTGGGGGCAGTAGAGAGTCAGGAGCGTGTTGGCTCCGGAAGTTATGGAGGAAGAAGAAGAACGAAGAGTAGGAGATTAAAACATTTTAAGATTTAAAAATGCCAGGTAATGGAGGAGAGGATTTGTGAGATGGTCAGGGGGTATTTACATTTGTATGACTGCAACTTCCTCAATTGACGCCATGTTTCTCAAACCCGCGGCCGACAATGACTCAATATATACCGCCCTCTAGAGGATTTCTTACGGACGTGCGCAATACGGACGGAGGCATAAACAGAAGCTCCGGACAGACGAATTTCGTCCGGTTCCGTAGGGCAAAAATGGGCCTTTAAGCTTTGGAAAGGAGCCAGTTGTGAAGTGGAAGAACATTTAAAAACAGGTTAAGGCTGTTATTCAGCACCTCCATGGTGTCACAGGTTTACAGGAAACATGTTTTTTTTTCTTATGTTCCTCTGGGGATTTCTAATAAATGTGGTCTTCTTCAGAACATATTGAACAATCAAAACTAGCAACAGTTGCTGCATTCAGTGTATTCCCTTTACCTCAGTATATAGTACTCAGCGTCCTAGATCCTCCACAGTGGTCCCAGGGCTTTGAGCGGTCAAACATTATTTACAATGTGATGACACTGAGCAGGAAAAAGAAAATATCAAATGTCTGTCATTTCAGCTGCTGGGTGGAGGTAGACTGACAGGTAGGTTAAACACGTGTTTGTGTCTCTGCAGCGTGGAGTCATCAGATGTCAACTGGAAGAGGACGAAGAGTGGAGGCATAAAGATCATCTGCCAGTCAGAGATGAGAGATTTCTCTGCCATGGCTTTCATCACAGACCATGTCCACTCTCTGATCGAGCAGTGGTTTCCTGGTCAGTGCATGTCCGTTTGTTCACACTCTGTAATCGAGCTGAAGAAGAGTTCACAATAAATCCTGTTCTTAGTCGCTCTGTTGGGCGAGGAACCGGAAATATGTTCCATCGTTTCATTATTTCATTTGTATTAGAAAACCAATTTACGTTGGAGGAGGTGGTATACACACAAAAGGGAACGATGTGACATTTAGATTGGGAAGAAATCTTTAGAAAGTTGGCAGTGTTCTACTTTGAGATGCTGGGGAGTGTCCTGTGAGGATGCTGATTGCTAATCAAGCAACCGCAGCAGTTGTTTTTAAACTAAGTCAAACAACTTAGATGTGAAATTACATTGTAGATTGTTGATACCAAATCTTTCCAGCTGTCAACTAAGTAACTACAATATTAACCTAAACACATGATGCAGCAATGGGGGGAGAAAGTCTGTCCAGGCATGCTCACCAGTAGCAGTGGTTTATCTGTGAATCCCAGCAGTCTGTGGTCAAACTACCAGGTGTAAAGTCATCCCTGCAGAGGCAGGTGTTGGTGATGATCCTCAGCTCTTCATCCTCTGCACAAAAGCAGTCCCTGAGCACACCCCGAGTCTATACTTCAAACTGATCCTCACCTGTTTTCCTTTGTTGTGCAGCAAGTTCAGAGTTCTGCTTCCAATAAACAAGTTGTGTTCATTTCTTTTGCCTCTCTATGGTCTCTTGTAGCTTTAACAGCCAGTGAGAGTGATGGGAGTCTCCTCATTGAGCAGTACGTGCCTTGTTCTCTCTGTGCCTCTCGGGCTCAACAACAGCAGCTCAAGCCCCAAGCTACCCGGCCCAGCCAGGTCGGAGAAAAAGGAGGGCATGGAAAGGATGGCAGAAGACGAGAAGGAGCAGAGGTTCATTATTTTGACATGGAGGACTGCGTGCTGGCTGCTGTGGAACAGGAGCACATCATGTGTCCTCAGCACCCCGATCAGCCTGTGCCCCTCCAAGAGCTGGTCCCAGAACTCTTCATGACTGACTTCCCTGCACGGTAAAGTTGGAGCTTTCATGGGTCAGCTCATTACACGTTAAGCTCACATATGTTAATTAGCCGTTGTAAAAACTTTTCTCAGCACATAGCAGTACAGTCCCTGAAGATATCCAGTTAGCCACCAACCAAGAACTCAATTTACTTCTGTGGAGGTATGAAACAATGAAGAGTTCATTATCAATGATATGGAATTGCTTCTTGAACTAGAATAGTAGACAGGATGTCTCATTAAGAGGAGGGAAAGCTTCCATCGACCCCCTACGTCCACAGACTCCCATTTGAGAATAGGTGGTTTATGAAAAAAGCTCATGTAAAAGCTGTTTACCTTCAAAGGCAGAGGTAACACTTGCTCGATTAACCCTTACAATAATCTAAGTCTTCATACTGAAGTGTAAGGATTTTTATTACAGGTGTTGTGAAATATCGATGTTTACTACAACCGAGATGTGTTAATAATACACGTGATGAATGGAAAATTGGGGCCCTTTTTACGCACACTAACATCTGGCTCCAAAGTTTGATCGATAGTCCCGTGTGTTATCCGCTCCGGCTCGGCTTGGCACAGGTAGGAGCACTTCATCCAGGTTTCCACTGAGGGTGCTCCAAACATGGAGCATCTGGAAACATCTGCCATGGAGGCAGGTCACTGTCTGCACTGCTGTTTGGGGTTCTTATGGCCCAACTCAGCCTGCAGGTACAGAGTGATGCCATCCATTCATGTTGTAGTTGCATGTTCCTCCTCTGAGAGGTGGTGACAGCTGCAGCCTTCAGAGCACTGACAGTAGACACGCTGCTACTGGCCGGTTTTACTGGGGTCAAATGGCACAAGTCATTTTGTTTCAACTATTTTAAGGGTAGATGTTGACCTCTTGTTTCAGTCCAAATGACTGCCTTATCATAATCCCTTAAATGGGAAATTGTGTAGTGATAACCATGTAGTGAAAATAAGATATAGTGACAAGCCCAGTTTCCATGAAAGGGGACCTACTGTCCACAGTGGGTGCAGGAACATGCTCAGGCTCACAGTGGCAGACTTTCAGCTGATTTGTTGCCAGTGACAGCAGCATTCAGCGGCAGGGCTCAACAGGAAGCACCATTCCCTCTGCTGCTGGAGCAAACATTCCCTCTGAGACAGTGTGTGCATGCAGATGTTGAAGGGGTGGTCCTAAACACAAGCCTGCGTCCGGCTCTGTGGCAGTGCAACAGCAACACTAACCCTCTGTTATACTTCTGTTATGTTAGAGCTGTTAATGAATAAAGACATTAGTGACACCACCAAACAACAGCCTCTGTTCAAACTGGGTGATGACCGACGAGCTCAAGTGTGCACTCTGTGGATCCGTCCATGTGTCCCACAGCACTGTCATCTGCTCCGGTTGGTGGGGCGTGCAGTCTATCTGGGCTGATCTGGTTGATCCTTGACAGCTCACTGATGCATCAGAGGTGACACAGACAGAGACAGCCGTGCACAGCCACACCTACAGCAGATGCACCTCAACCTAACAGGCTTGTGCTTGAACTGTGGGAGGAAACAGGAGCACCAGAGACAGCCGTGCAGGCCCAGTCTGGGTTGGAATAAGGAACCTTCCTGCTGTGAGGTGACACTGCTCACTGCACCATCCATATACACACTGTTCCTTTCTAATACTGATACTAACACCTGACAGTGGGAACCACGGCACTTACCAAAGAGTCCTCCTCTTCCTTAGGCGTGTTTTTAGTCTTTATATCAGTTTAGTTAAACATGCTGGCAGGCTGGGATGAGAATCAGCACCTCTCCCCTAGAGATAGGGTGAGAAGCTCGGTCATCCGGGAGGGGCTCGGAGTAGAACCGCTGCTCCTCCGCATCCAGAGGAGTCAGATGAGGTGGCTCGGGCATCTGGTTAGGATGCCTCCTGGACGCCTCCCCGGTGAGGTGTTCCGGGCCCGTCCCACTGGGAGGAGGCCCCGGGGAAGACCCAGGACACGTTGGAGAGACTATGTTTCTCGGCTGGCCTGGGAACGCCTCGGGGTCCCCCCAGAAGAGCTGGAGGAAGTGGCCGGGGACAGGGACGTCTGGGTTTCTCTGCTAAAGCTGCTGCCCCCGCGACCCGATCCCCGGAGAAGCGAAAGATGATGGATGGATGGATGGATGGATGGATGGATGGATGGATGGATGGATGGATGGACGGATGGATGGATGGGCTGCTGGGCTATTAATCCTGCATGTTTGACTTCTGCACTGGACAAACAAGTGGATGTGAGTTTCCTGAATTAACATTTAATTACTTGAGTCATCATTTAGCTGAATTAGCACACTGAAGCCCTGTGAGCATAAGATTATAAACTAATGCAGGGAACAATCTTGATGGGCAAGAAATGTAGTTCCACGGTTGTCCTGCTGATGGACAATAACTGAAAGAAAGGATGGTCACAGTTTTTTCTTTTTCTATATTAAGTAGTTGTTTGTGAATATGCTATGGTTGTCTTCCAACCATCTAATCATCGAATCCCCTGACTGCTTGTGTATCTTAACCCATCAGTCTGTGACAATGAGCATATGGTCCAAGAAACACTGGAACCCCTGAATGAATGATTCCTCATTTCTTTGGCTTGATGCTAAGCCTCATGGTCCTGCAGATGCATTTGTTCATGATGAAGTGAGAAAATGAAACAATATGTCTTAAGCTTTGGGGGCAGAGCCTTCTAAGCACACAAGAAGAGTGTAAGACCCCACTAATGATAATCAAGGAAAGAACTCTTTAAAGGTTGAATCATTCATTTAAATTCAGTCCACATAATATCTCCTCATAATCTGCTAGCTGTCCATTCTATGTGTGCAGCTGATAGTTTTCATTTATCATTGTTTATGGCATTATTGTCATTTGGTACATGCTTTTCTTTGAAATTACCGCTTATATTTTGTAGTTGTGTGTTCGTTGCTCTGTTCCGGAGAGGGAAAAGACCATGTAAGAAGGTGAAGACACACACCTGCGCTAGTTGATTTTAAGTGGAGAAATTACGGACCAATTTAAGTATTTGCAAAGTTTAAGTGTGAAAGAAACATCCGAAAACCGGAAATAATGCCTCCTTTACACGGTACGCTGCCAACGAGGTAATTAATGTGTTTTCCACCTTCTCATGTTCAGACATGGACTGCATGCACAGGACAGCCCTCTGGATCCCTGCACATTTTCCATCAGGCTGAATTAAGAGGAATTTCTTCCTATTTTGCAGTGGATGATTTCTGGGCTGCAGCAGACATCAGAGCATGTACAAACATGGAACTGCAGAGCCGGTCAATCAGCTGGTCATTTTCCAGTCCGTCACATTCATCCAATTTTGGAACTTCAGAGAAGAATTATGATTACAATTAATTGAATTCCAATTGGCTTAAATTGGACTTTATTATCTAAGTGCCTTGAGATGACATTTGTTGTATTTGGCGCTATATAAATAAAAATGAATTGAATTGAATTAGGGCATCAGATCTTGCTGTTCACAGTTGTTTCAGCAACAGGGTAATAGTTGAAGAGTATCTATATCACACTAATTCATAGCAAAAAGCCATCTCATGGCACTTTACATACAGAAACTGTAGAATTCCTTCTGAGCAGGCACCAGGTGACGTTGGGAAGCAAAAACTACCTTTTAGCAGAAAGAACCCTTTAACAGAACTAGACTGAGAAAGGGTGACCCACTGCCTTAATGGGAACTAATATTAAACCAGAGCTTTTCTGCATGTGTTAGGCTCTTTCTGGAGAAGACTCAGCTGGAGTGCTCTGAGGAGGAGAGGGACATCCTCGGCCAGGGTGGCAGTGGGACCATCATCTACAAAGCAACATATCATGGCCAACCAGTGGCTGTGAAGCGCTTCCACTTTAAGAAATGTCGACCGCACACAACCAGCAGTGACACAGGTACAAAGGCACATGCTTTTTTTCTGTCTTTATTGATGGGTTTGCTTTGTAACAAAAAGGACTAATAGTATTTTGAAAACTGCTGATTAAAACATTTGGCATCAGAACTAAATGCAACCAAGGATTTTTCTTTTTTACTTTTTGAGGCTGAATAATTATTATTAAAGAAAGTATGAACTGTAAGCCGGTATTGCACAACCACTACAGTACAGCTAGTAGTGTGAGATTAAAGCTAAATTTACAGTTGACGCGTCGCTCACGGTGCGGACGGCGCGTGACATCAAAATTATGTTTCTGTCGTGCACCAGTCCAAATTTGTAACTCTGTGCGCTGAGAACGACAAACCGGTTGGACCAACTGGAAAACAGGCTCACGGCTGACAGTTGTCATGTAAAATACTTTGTGCATGTGTGAATGTTCGATTGCTGCATTGATGAGACCATGGGGGATTGAGCCATAGGCGTTGGCTAAATCAAGCCAGACAACAGCCTTTACTCTATTTGACCTCCCTGATTAGCTGGCTGAGGATTAGAGTATGGCAACCCGACCGAAGCCCGACGGGCCCGGTCGGAACCCGACGGGCCGGGCCGGACTCGGACAAAAAATTAGAATGTCTTGTCGGACTCGGGTCGGGCTCGAAAGCAAGCAGACATCGTGAAAATGATAAACAGCCAGAGGACAGGTTTCAGTTCATTGCAAACGTCAGTTTTTGTGATAAACATAAATAATTGAATATGCATAAATGAAAATGTTGGTAGGCTATTCGTGCCTCATGCCGTGCAGCATGCATCTGTGTGCATCTGTGGTCTGTGCATGCTCGGTGCGCACGCACGCATATCGAACATTCGAACAACTTTACATTAAACACGTGCGATCAGTGCAGCCGGGCTCAGTTGGCTGGAAGCGCTATGGAGGACATTAAAAGAAAAATAGCTTCTGGAGAACTGAAAGTCGTGGAAAATGAGAGGGGGAAATCAAGCTATGGTGGATAATGGTGCGCTGTCACCAATGTGTATTTACTGATTAGGGTGCGCCGTCTTGCGTTGGTCACTGGTCTCGGGCTTCCGGCGGGCTCGGACACAAATATTTTAATTAATCTCGGGCTCGGGTCGGATTTGAGAACTTTTCTGTCGGTTGAGGGCCGGGCTCGGACAGAAAAATCCGGCCCGATCCAGGCTCTACTGAGGATGCCTGTGTGATCTAGACACTCAGTAAATCCAGGGATGCCGCCCTTCTGGACCGATGTGTCGATGCACTTGTTGTTCACCAGGAAAGTGGTAGCCTCTTTGCCAAGACAGAGAAGAATATCTTACACTCAACACTCAAGAGGGAGATCGTGCGGAACTGAGCAATGTCGTAAGAGTCCATTTCCTTGGGTACAAAGCACCCTTCTGCTCTCTTCCATGCTGCTGGGATTGTACCCTTTGCCCAGATCCTCCGCAACAGCTTCCATAACCTGCATAGGAGCTTTGGGCATCTCTTGTATACCTTGTAAGGTATAGCGCTTGGTTCTGAAGCTGATGCTGACAGGGCTTTCTGCACAAAGTCCTGGACATCTCTCAATGTGGGCTCCCTGATATCAAGCTCTTCCTCTGGGAGTTAATTTTTTTCCAATCCTCGGGTGGCTGTCCAAGGCTTGGGCTCTAAGTGGGTCACTGTGGCTTTCCTTGAGGAACTCTTCCACAACTTCTTTGGGACTGGTCAGTTTCCCAAATCTTGCTTCTCCCAGCAGGGTCTTGGTGAACCTGTATGGGTCCTTAATGAACTGAGCTCGCTTGGCCTCCTTCTCCTTTCTCATTCTCAGAGACCTTCAGCCCTTTTCAGCCTGTGTAGTTGCCCTCTGAGCTCAGTGGTCAGATCTTTAATGCTCCCCTTTTCTTCGAAAATAGCTTGTTGGTACTACCTGTTGAGAGTCTTGAGTTCCCTATTCAGCTGCAAAATCTCCCTTGGCTGCCTGTTTGGCTTTTCCTCAGGTGCCCCGCTGCCGCCTTTCCTCTACTCTGTGCTGAGCCGTTCTCTAGACATGGTGACGACGATTATTGCCATGCTTTCGATCTTCCTTTCTTCTGTGCCTCCCTGCGTGGCCTCCAGAAGTCTGTCCAGATCCTGATCTAGCTGCGTCCATGCCTTGATGTCCTTCACTGGAGGTAATTTCACCTTGTCTCTCGCAGATTGGGTGAATGAGATGGTGTTCGGAGAGTCCCTCCTTTAAGCAAAGTTTATTCCTTGGACCGAATTTATGTACCAAAAGCTTACACAAGATCAACATCAGCACTAAGTAAAGTTCTCAGTAAAGGTGCATTCAGACAGCTTCTTACTTTTAAAGAACGAAAGAGAGACATGGTCACACAAATAGAAAAGTGAGCTAGTTTCTAAAGACTCTTCAAAGATGGACACAATAAATACGGGGCTGACTACTTGGAAAACATTTAACAGACACATTACAGGAATCCATCTGGGAACACAGATTGTATTGAAGGTCTGGCAACTGCAATCTCGTCCTGAATGATTGCTGTCTCAAAGTCCCCTTTCACACTGAGGAAGAACCCACGTTTAATTTGCGAATTTAGTTTTGTCCGCTGTTCCTTTCACACTGACGATCCGGGCTGGGGTGTCAACTCGATTCGCCATTTGACCCACGTCGGACCCTAGTCTTTTTGCCGAGCCGAGTTTGATGTGAAAGCAATTGACGCGGGATGGACGTGGGCATGGTCTTCCACATTTAACCCTACCTCCGACGCATGGCTTGTGCCTACGTCATTGTACACGCCCAGCATTTTATGTGTTTCGTGTGACGCTCTGCCACTAGGCAACGCCCCCTGAACTCAGCTTCAGGCGACACGGGTCACCTAATACGCCAAGCGTTCACATTGCTCGACACGGGATGAAGTGGCAATTTGGACCCGCGATGGTAGCGGATCTCAGTGTGAAAACAGCTTATGTGACTCACAGGCCACTAGAAAGAGATTCACAGTCTAACAAGCTTTTGTTTCATGACATCAGCAGTAGCCATGAAATGACATGAAATAGAATTTGTCAATGATAGCAACACGTGTTCAAAGTGACTTCACAAGTGTGTGCACAAATGTACAGGACTAATGCTTTAGGTTTTCCAGCTTTGTCAGTACTCTTTGTAGAGTTCTAAGTCCTTCTTCTGAGCAGTTGACTTTCAGTCATTACGGAGATAGGTCAGACTAAGGATTTAAGTTGGAGCTGCCGAGAGAGGGTTTGCATGCAGTGTACCTAAACGTATTACTGGTTTGGAAACACCAATGTGTCTCAAGGTCAAATTTTTTTTGAAATGCAAAAAAAAAGAAATCACTTATCATCTGATGGATCCTTTCATAGCCACCCCTAGGGTGTTACTGGAAACCTTACCTTTGTTTCTTCTCTTCATTTTCTTAGACTCCATGGTAAAACACCTGCGATCTGCAAATGCATCTCGGAGCTTCTCTGAATTTCGCCAGGAGGCCAGCATGTTGCATACCCTACAGCACCCCTGCATTGTCTCTCTGGTGGGCATCAGCATTCATCCGCTGTGCTTCGCCCTGCAGTTAGCTCCCCTGGGAAGCCTCAACACTTTGCTGGAAGAGAAGCACAAAGGCAAAAGCACATACAAAGATCTTTGTTATGTAATTGTTCCCCTTTAAGCTGCTCATGAAGCCTGTTTCTATGTCAATGAAACGTGATATCATTTTTTCTCTCTAGAATCCAGATACATACCACTTGGTCACATGTTAACCTTCAAGGTAGCTTATCAGATTGCAGCAGGCCTGGCATATCTTCATAGAAAGAGTATCATCTTCTGTGACCTCAAATCTGACAACATCCTGGCGTGGTCTCTGCAGGTGTGTTTCACATCGTATGGTTTATTAAAAAGATTTCTATATGTTATTGAAATGTTTTTAACATATCAAACATTGTCAAAGACTTTAAAATCTTAACCACATTATATTTGTTGAAATGAGTATTTAGTTGAGTTCTCTTTTATTAATTTTTAATTTGATCATTTTTTAATTTTTTTAATTAAAAATACATAAACAGAAAACAGAATCATAACAGCAAAGTTTTAGTCAATTTTTTGAAGGGCAGACTGATGAGCTGTTTCCCCGACCATATTCAGCTCAGTGTGTCCTCTTCCAGCTGCAGGATCCAGTCAACATTAAACTGTCTGACTATGGCATTTCACGACAGTCCTTCCATGAGGGGGCATTGGGAGTTGAGGGCACACCGGGTTACCAGGCTCCTGAGGTCCAACCAGGCATCGTGTATGATGAGAAGGTATGTGTGACGCCATGTTGGTCTATGTATATATATAACAAGGTATTTGACAATGGCTTGACTAATTATCATATCAACTATGGACAGTCTTGCCATATCTTAACTATATACATAGCCCTGCAGTTGATTGATGCCGATGGAAAATTCGAGTCCCATACATCGCAAAGCTTCTAAGATCACGTGACAGTTGACATCTGTCTGGTTGACTGCTCAGTTGTGTTCCCCTGTATTGTAACCTGAGTTTTTATAGTTTAGTCCTCTATGGAGTCAGTTATCAGGTCATGTGCATTTGTCCCCAGTGTCCTCTGTTGTCTTTGTTCTGTATCTGTCTCTGCATTTGGTTCTTGTATATTTGGGATTGTTCCCTGGTTATTCTTTGGACTTGTTTTCTTGGATTTTATTTTGGAACTGTGTATTAGATCATAGATTCTCCATCCATCAAATTTCATAATTTCTCTGCCAGCCTAACTTTCATCAAATAATGCTTTAGTCATTCATCTCTTCATGTCAGCCTAGTTTTCTTGGTCCTATTTAAAACTGAAGGATAACAGTACAACCAGGCAGTGAATATGGACTCAGCACATATTATCCTTTCTCAACATTTTAGTTAGCTCTGCTCACCTGCTCAGCTCCTTATTCTCAGGAATGACCAGCATCATTTTTGCACAATGTTATGGAGGCTGTGCCTCCCAGCAAGCCCGAGTGGTGCCTCCTCTGTTCCCAAAACTCATTTAGTTCTTTTCCCATGTGGGCCAATGCCTCCTGCCTGTTCCCAACTGGTTCGACGTTTACTGTTCCTGGGTGGGTCAGTGTCTCTCCTCCTATTTCTGCGTGAATCATCCTTGCCAAGCAATGTCTTTAGATTTCCAGTTTAAAGAGCTGTCTGCCACCTCTGAAGTTGTTGCACTCCTGAGTGGCCTAGCAGACAAGAAAACCTGCAACTCATTCTGGCAATATGAATGCGGTTGAATTAGTCAAAAGCTACTTAGAAGTGTAGCTCACATTGAATTAATTAAAGTGCGCTTTGCAACTCCTCAACAATAAATTGAAATCAAAGGAAAAGAATGAGTTTAATGTTAATACTGTGTTCTAAATCTTTACAGAGTGATGAGATAAGCGTGTTTTGTACACTGCCGCAGTGATGAGTCATTTATCTCAGATGACTATACTATTAACTTTTTGATCATTACAATAGTAAATATCAAATCAGAGTGGGGATGTATGGAGACTTTAAGCTGGTCCAGCTGTCATCTGTGGTTTTTTGTTGTCCAGCTGTGTGTCCCCAGGCTGCTCTGACACGATACTGTCCTTGGGGAGGTTAACTTTACGAGGGCTGATTGCTCTACAAGTCCTTCCTCTCTGCACGACCTCTCAAAGAGAAAAGGAGAATGTCTGTAGGCCTCCACTTCTGCTGTCCACGTCTACTTAGCTTATCCAGTCAAACATTTTATTCCACAACAGGCCCCTTCCTGGCTGTTAAAGTGTAATATAACATGATACTGCTGAGCACACCATGAGGGATCACAACATGCTCTGTTTAATGGAGTTTTTGAACCTAAATAAGACTAAAACTGTATTCTAGAAAAATCAACATGTATTAAGTACTAATGAGTCAGTATTTAACCACAGATGTTTTAGATCTCATGAGGTTGTGTTGCCTCACCTGTAGTTCTCCAGCCTGACTTGTTTTCACCTTGCCAAACAAATGATGGATTTCATCATCCAAGTGAGTTGGTTCTTTGGCTGCACTCAGATGTTAATGCGAATGAAGAATCTTTCCTCTGGCCTAAGGAGACTTTTCAATGATTGATTCATGGTGAAATATAGACAAAGAAGTTGAAACAACCAGGCCTTGAACAGAATCTTTCAGATCATCATTAAATTCTGCAGAAAGAGTCAAGGAGCCGTTTTTAAGGCTCTATAGGCAGAAATAAAGTACATTCACAATTATGTCTTTGTTAGTTTAAAATTGCTCTTAAAGTAATTTCAGATGTACAGATGTGAAGAAGACAGTACACCCTCTCTCAGTTCTGAGGTTTTATTCATCAATACTTTAAAAAAAACATCTGTTCCTCACCAGGTCTTAAAAATAAGGTAAAACATTTACACTGTGTCATTATTTACTGAAGAGAAACAGACAAAATGCAGAAGCAGTGTGTGAGAAACACTGTCCACCCTTACTGCCAAATGTTACATGTTACGTTTGGAGAAAACCAAACACAGCATATCAGCACAAACAATTCATACCAGCTGTCAAGCACGGTGGTGGAGGGCTGATGATCTGGGCTTTTTCTGCAGCCACAGGACCTGGGACAGCAGCAAATCTACAATAGAATGTGTGAAAAAGAGAAGAATCAAGGTGTTGCAATGGTCCAGTCAGAGTCCAGACCTCAGCCTGACTGAGATGCTGTGCTGGGACCTTCAGAGAGCTGTGCAGAAACCAAAGCTGCAAACCTCAATGAGCTGAAGCAGCGCTGGGGAGAAGAGTGGGCCGAGATTCCTCCTTTAACCATGAGAGAGACTGTGAACGTCCCACAGGAAACCAGCTGCTGGATCAGGGGTTCACTTAGTTTCTCACACACTGCTGCTACCAGCTGCTGGATCAGGGGTTCACTTAGTTTCTCACACACTGCTGTTACCAGCTGCTGGATCAGGGGTTCACTTAGTTTCTCACACACTGCTGCTACAGGCTGCTGGATAAGGGGTTCACTTAGTTTCTCACTGCTGCTACCAGCTGCTGGATCAGGGGTTCACTTAGTTTTTCACACACTGCTGCTACCAGCTGCTGGATCAGGGGTTCACTTAGTTTTTCCATACACTGCTGCTACCAGCTGCTGGATCAGGGGTTCACTTAGTTTCTCACACACTGCTGCTACAGGCTGCTGGATAAGGGGTTCACTTAGTTTCTCACTCACTGCTGCTATCAGCTGCTGGATCAGGGGTTCACTTAGTTTTTCCATACACTGCTGCTACCAGCTGCTGGATCAGGGGTTCACTTAGTTTCTCACTGCTGCTACCAGCTGCTGGATCAGGGGTTCACTTAGTTTCTCACTGCTGCTACCAGCTGCTGGATCAGGGGTTCACTTAGTTTCTCACACACTGCTGTTACCAGCTGCTGAATCAGGGGTTCACTTAGTTTATCACACACTGCTGTTACCAGCTGCTGGATCAGGGGTTCACTTAGTTTCTCACACACTGCTGCTACCAGCTGCTGGATCAGGGGTTCACTTAGTTTCTCACTGCTGCTACCAGCTGCTGGATCAGGGGTTCACTTAGTTTCTCACTCACTGCTGCTACAGGCTGCTGGATCAGGGGTTCACTTAGTTTCTCACACACTGCTGTTACCAGCTGCTGGATCAGGGGTTCACTTAGTTTCTCACTGCTGCTACCAGCTGCTGGATCAGGGGTTCACTTAGTTTCTCACACACTGCTGTTACCAGCTGCTGGATCAGGGGTTCACTTAGTTTCTCACACACTGCTGCTACCAGCTGCTGAATCAGGGGTTCACTTAGTTTATCACACACTGCTGTTACAAGCTGCTGGATCAGGGGTTCACTTAGTTTCTCACACACTGCTGCTACCAGCTGCTGGATCAGGGGTTCACTTAGTTTCTCACTGCTGCTACCAGCTGCTGGATCAGGGGTTCACTTAGTTTCTCACACACTGCTGCTACCAGCTGCTGGATCAGGGGTTCACTTAGTTTCTCACTCACTGCTGCTACCAGCTGCTGGATCAGGGGTTCACTTAGTTTCTCACTGCTGCTACCAGCTGCTGGATCAGGGGTTCACTTAGTTTCTCACTGCTGCTACCAGCTGCTGGGTCAGGGGTTCACTTAGTTTCTCACACACTGCTGCTACAAGCTGCTGGATCAGGGGTTCACTTAGTTTCTCACTCACTGCTGCTACAAACTGCTGGATCAGGGGTTCACTTAGTTTCTCACTGCTGCTACCAGCTGCTGGATCAGGGGTTCACTTAGTTTTTCACACACTGCTGCTACCAGCTGCTGGATCAGGGGTTCACTTAGTTTTTCACACACTGCTGCTACCAGCTACTGGATCAGGGGTTCACTTAGTTTCTCACACACTGCTGCTACCAGCTGCTGGATCAGGGGTTCACTTAGTTTCTCACACACTGCTGCTACCAGCTGCTGGATCAGGGGTTCACTTAGTTTCTCACACACTGCTGCTACCAGCTGCTGGATCAGGGGTTCACTTAGTTTTTCACACACTGCTGCTACCAGCTGCTGGATCAGGGGTTCACTTAGTTTTTCACACACTGCTGCTACTAGCTGCTGGATCAGGGGTTCACTTAGTTTTTCACACACTGCTGCTACTAGCTGCTGGATCAGGGGTTCACTTAGTTTTTCACACACTGCTGCTACCAGCTGCTGGATCAGGGGTTCACTTAGTTCCTCACACACTGCTGCTACCAGCTGCTGGATCAGGGGTTCACTTAGTTTTTCACACACTGCTGCTACCAGCTACTGGATCAGGGGTTCACTTAGTTTCTCACTCACTGCTGCTACAAACTGCTGGATCAGGGGTTCACTTAGTTTCTCACTGCTGCTACCAGCTGCTGGATCAGGGGTTCACTTAGTTTCTCACACACTGCTGCTACCAGCTGCTGGATCAGGGGTTCACCTAGTTTCTCACACACTGCTGCTACCAGCTGCTGGATCAGGGGTTCACTTAGTTTCTCACACACT